>NC_134363.1:158445567-158480567 GCF_048569485.1 Anomaloglossus baeobatrachus | reverse complement strand
TTGATGACATAACGGACGGGACATATGATTTCAGTATCCCCCTCATTAGCCCTGTGAATATCAGGATCTAACCAACATTGAATTTATCAAGAAATTATTCATAAGCCCCTGATGAGCCCTGCACTATTAAGATGCTGAAGGGCGAAACGCGTTGGGCATTCCTGAATAGTGAATTTTGTATCCGGAGGACATTCTTGAATAGTAAAATCTGTATCCGGACTAGTATGTCAAAATTATGTTATAACTACTAAACACACTGACATTATCATTTGGGCTTCTTCAGAATAGTAGTGTGTACTCTAAATCATGTTTCACAAATATTCTATTTATCTTTGAGCACATGGACTGATTTGACAATAGTAGACGACTGCCAATCCCTTAGAATTTGAGATATTAATAAAATAACTGGGTACCCTGGACTGGGCACTGTCTCCTCACCGTGGTGATACTGCCTTGGGGTCTTCCTTCTATTAGAGGGAGTGCACTATACCTGTTATAGGGAGGGATTGATACAGGGATTAAGTCGTCGTGGAACGGGGGCGTCATTGACATAGGACGCCGACCCCCGTAGCGTAGGAAGGGAGTAGGACAGGGATAACATCTCTCCGTTCCCTCATCACTTTTTAATTAAGTGTTTATGTATGTGTGTGTTCTGACCTAATAAAATTTAATTTTATGAAAAAGTAGTGAAGACTATTGTTTTGCAGCATTATCGTCCATGAAGATGAAATTAGGCCGGTGTTGTTCATGCAGAGACGCAACGACTAAATTAACGATGTTATTCCAGTAGTAGGGGCTGTCACTGTACCAATCACACAGTGTAGGGCTGTTCTGTATTGAGTAGACACACCGGCCCACACTGTAATACAACCACCAACATAGACTACTCTGGTGACAACAGTGGCTGATGCACAGCGCTCTCCTTGACATCTCCAACATTATTGGCGGCCATCATTTCTGCTCAGCATGAACAGACTTTCATCAGTGAACAGCACTGAGGCCCAGTGATCCCTCATCCAGTGTAGATGATGCCTGTGCCTGGTGGTGCGGTCAGGTACCGTGCAGGTCCTCTAGCACACAGACCACATTGATGTAAATGGTTTTGAATGGTTTGATGTGACATTTGGCTGCCTCTCACTTCCTTTACATGCACCTGGAGCTGTGTGGCATTCACAATCCGGTTCTGAACGGCATTGTTCACAATGAAGCAGTCATCAGTGTGGGATGTGGCCAAAAGATGTTCACTTCTCTGCCTTTCTGTGACTCTTCCAGTCTCTCTGTATCTCTTTACAACCTGCTGATGACAGTCTAAGCTCAGTGGTCACTTCAGTCTGAGAACATCCTGCTTGAAGCCTCGCAATGGCACCGCATTACTGATCAATTGCAAGGTGTCGTCTTGGTCTCATTATGTCCAAATGTGAACAGCGTGATGAGGACAGTGTAAATACCAATTCTATTTGAAGACCAAAATTTATTGGGCGATTCATGGATCAAACAGCTGCTGTGAATTCTGCCATTAAACTGTTGTGCAAAAAGTCCTGAAACATTGAACAGTTGGACATGTGCATTCAGAAGTCGAGAAAAGGTCACATTAAAGTTCAACAAAAAAGGTTAGAGTGCATTTTAGGATCATCCTAAAATTTCACCAGAAAGCCAAATATCCCTAACTTCTTGTGAGTAGTGTATATTTTATCTGGGAGAACATAAAAAATATCCAATGCAGGAAATGTACTGAAAACATATAGAATACCCTGTAATACATATTCAAACATTTGCTTATATCCATGAAAAACGTAGATAAAAAAAATAATTAAAAACTAGCAAAACTGTACCGCATAAAGATTAAGGCTTGCTTCACCTGACTATATATTTTAATTCCCAGCATGACCATGGGTCTTCTGAACTGGTGGGACATACGAGACTGTTAAGTTGGTATCGAGACCGTAAAATACGGCAACTTTGCAGTTGTGTGAATGTAGCCTCAGAGATGCAAGGTAATGAGGTAATACCTAATATAATGATTTGCATCGTATATAATTCTCAGCAGTACAGTGACTTGTCTTGGCTATATTACATGACCATAAGGCTATGTGCCCACGGGGACAGTGTCCTGCGGTTATATCCGCAGGACATTCCGCAGGTGCTCCCAGAAAACTGCAGCAAAACATCTGTCTGTTTCCATGCTGCGGATGTATTGCGGAATGTCCTGCGGATATGGTGCGTACATTCTGCATTGAGGATACAGTACCATGACTTCGGCACTGCATCCTCAGTGCAGAACAAGTGCTACAGCGATCAGGGCGTTCATATTACTCACCTCCATCATGCAGCACCTCGCTTTCCGGCGGCCGGGTCACTCTGTCAGCGTCTGGTGCACTGTGCTGGAGAACGTGGGCGGGCATGCACTAGCTCCGGCTGTCACAAGACCGGAGCTCGTGCAGGCCCCGCCCACCTCTTCCTTCCTGTACCTGGATCGACCGCGCTCCTGTGCACCAGACGGAGAAAGTGACATCGTTGTCTTCTATCAAGGCAGGTAAGTATATGGGACCCTGCGGAGAAGTCCGCAGGAATAATTCCCATGCTGCTGATTTTTCCGCAGGGAAATCTGTATTATTTCCGCTGCGGAAAAAAATCCAGCGTGGGCACAGCAGTTCCCAAATGCCATAGAAATGGCTGGGGAGTAGCTGTGCTGCAGATTTTTGAAAAATCCGCGGAAAAACTGCGGCAAATTCCGCGCATTTTCCGCAACGTGGGCACATAGCCTAAAAATGATCACCTCCCCCTCCCACCTAAAAACACAAAACCCCCCAAAAATTGAACTAAATATGGTACATAAAACACTAATTACTGTTAACGGTCAAAAAACGGGGTTGCGGGTGGGTCTTTACCCATCATACTGGAGGCACAAATGTGACTGTGTAGGCCAACCCAAGATAGTTACAGACTTGATGCTGGACAATAATGCCCTCACTGAAAATGTTTATTTGGGATATTTTCTATTGGAAATTGCATATACATACAATAAAATGCTGTGTGTATGCCCTGTTTTGTGTATATATTTGTGTTTCTCCAGATATTTTGTCATACCATGCCTGAAGAAGAGACCTGAGATGTCTCGAAAGCTTGCTTTATAACATCATATTTTATTTAGCCATTAAAAGGTATCACAACTACAAAATTTTAATTTTGTTTCTCTCAATGAGAGCAATCAATCATTTTTCAACTGGCTAACACGGTACCAAAGCCTTTTTCCACACACACACTATATATGTACACACACACATATATATATATATCTGCAGAAACAAAAGGTGCTGTAACCAAATGATCTAACAACAATAATGTTACTAAGATTAACAAAAAAAGGTGTTAAATCCCATGAAATGAAGAAAAAAAAAAAATAAAAACTGTAATTAATATACACACATATATATATACACACACATATATACATATACATACATCCACACACACACACATACATACATTATATATATATATATATATATATATATATATATATATATATATATATATATACACACACACACACACACACACACACTAAAAGATACAGATATAAAAGTTATTCTCTCTCTATATGACACAAAAACACCATTGAAATGTATACAAAAAAATTGCGAAAATAAAATAAACTCCAGAAATAAAGATGTAACCTTTTTTATATATGTGTATGAAACCATTTCCACAATTCTATCGCTGTGAACGTGTTTGGAGGAGGTGTATATATATTTATTTCAGATGGAGGCTGTAAGCCCAGGTCCCCATCTTGTGATAGCGATAATATTGGGGTTCATACATCAGTGGCTGTACCCTGGCTATTTACTTGCTGAGCCGCCTGGACTCTACACAGACACAGCACCACATGACTATAATGGCGGTCACACCGTGAGACTCTGGCTCTCGGCAGGAGACTAACATAACTGTGTATCCCGCCACTGAGACCAGAGTGTCATCTAATGTCAGCGTGAGGGCTTTAATGTACCCGTCACATGTAACTGCATCAAACAGCGGCCGGCGCCATTCGTGGTGTTGTGATCCGGGGGCCGAGGCTTATTCCCTGTGAGGAAGGTGTTAATTCTCAGCTCCTGGACTATATAATTTCAACTGGGAAGGGAAAAAAAAAAAATAGCAGAAAGACACAAAAGAAACTGATCTATCAAAGCCGTCTCCATGGCAACAACTTAATATTTCGGCCCTCTTCAGCTGCGGCGAATTACATAAAATGACAAGATCTTCCCTTTGAAAAAATGCCGGTTGCTATGGAAACGCTGTGCTCACTGAGGTAAACACGGGCCGGACAGAGAGGCGCTGGGGAAGTGAAATGGCAGGAGGAGGTGTAGCGGAGGCACAGACCCTCATAGTACACAGATACGGTAATGATCTAACCCCGCAGCCCCCGACTCCAGAGAAATAATGGCCGCTACACAGAGCCTCAGTACTGACTGCTCCCGACACAGAAAATTCCACACGTGCATCCCCCGCTCTCTGAGGGGAGACGACTTCCCCAGCAGGAAATTTACATTTTCCTCTGTATTTTGGTCACGACAATACAGCACTGACACGACCTATGCATATGCATGGGAACGCTTTCATTTCAAGGCCATGTTTTACTATTTCTGAGGGCGAGGGCTTGTGATGTGGAGGATCTTGTACCTGTAACCTGCAGCCGTGTCGATGGAAGGTTCACCCAATTTGTCTTTTGGCATAAAATTGGTGATTCGCCCGATTCATCTTACAGGTATCGAATACACAATAGAACACCCATGGCTCTTCTAGTTTGTGTGGTGCACAAATAGGATCCAAACCCCTGAATGCAGTAGAAATAAATTGGGCGCTCACAAATAATTAAACTTTATTTACAGTGGCAGCCCAGAAAATGAGACGTTGCGGTCTTAATATCTGAATTTCATCAGTCAGCCGATTGCCCGGGAATACAGAGTATGAGCGCCCATCCTTTGTTACATAGCTGTGGATGCTGCTGACGTTTCCCGGATTCACACTCTATTCCTAGGCAATCTGTGCCTGATGAAGGTCTGATTATAAGGCAGAAACGTCATTTTCTGAATTCGCACTGTAAATAAAGTTGCATCAATTGGGAGTGCTGGATATAGGTCTACTGCATTGTACAGGTATCCAACCCCAGCGCCAAAGAGATGTACGTAAACTCGGCTCAACTGTGAGTGCTATAGTCCAAGGGAAAAAAAGGAGGATAAGGGGCTGCCATGTACCATGGGTTCCACTCCTCACAGGTCCGCTCCATAACTGACAATGGGACAGCTGGGCTTTCCCCGTATGTTACACAGCTCCATGTATCCAGTGTGACTATTTCAGAGGTAATACATACAAAGAATATTTACGGATCTCAAAATGTAACCATAGAGGGAATAAAAAAAAAAAACACCCAACCCATAACATTGTACTACTAAACAGTCCAATAGCTATAATAATAATACGTTTTATTTCTATAGCGCCAACATATTCCGCAGAGCTTTACAATTAAGAGGGGACATGTACAGACAATATGAGACGATACAAAATAACAAAATTAAAATACCAGGAGGAGTGAGGGCCCTGCTCGTAAGCTTACAGTCTATGAGGAAATAGGGGAGACACAAAAGGTGAATGGGGGGGGGGAAATAGCAAAATATACATACAGATAGTCAAGACTATGGGAAACCTTCTTGCCCCAACCATCCACCAATCATTATAGGAGTGCCTGCTGTGGGCAATCGGTACATTATACCGAGTGGACCAGCCAGGTCTGCAAAAATATAGTTACCACCTAGAAGAACACATCAGGCACCTACCAAGGAACAACTGCTAACCAATATATACAGTCATCCCACAGACCATATTCTAGGGTGCGAAATGTCCGGTCTTAAAATCATTCTCCTCCTATATAAAGACCAGATGAATACAAATAAGTCCAGCAGTCAAAACTTCCAAGAAATTTACTACTGGAGTCCAACGTTTTGTTGCCACATTGCGTACATGATGTTTTTTTTCTGCTGCGTTTAAGGCTGTGTGTGCACGTTGCAGAAATTTTCTGCATGATATCTGCACCCTCTGGCAGAAAAAAAGCACCAAAAAACACAAGCGTATTGGTGCGTTTTTGTAATGAAGTCAATGGGTGGAAGGGCTACAAAACAGGAACAAACGCACCAACAATTGCCATGCTGTAGATTATTTTCTGCAGAAAATCCGCAAGTAAAAAAATAAGCACAGTGCACAGCACTTCAGAAATCTCATTGACTTTGCTGGCATTAAGAAAGATACAGATTTCTACCAAATCTGCAACAAAACTGCCCAAAAAAAGCACGATGCGCACAAGGCCTTAAAACGCAAGCAAAATGAATGCGATTGCATGAGAACGCCTGCCCACCGTGCATTAAAAGACGTACTGAACTTCGCTTTTTGGCGAGTATTTTCTATATAATATTTCATGAGCATCCAGAAAACAAATGCATGTAAACCACTCAATTATGTCTGAAACTGCATGATTCCCAGCATTTCTGCATTAATAAACTACTTACAAAAATGTTGCATCAAATCTACACCAAAAATGCATCACGGAAGATAAATACATAAATAATGCAGCAAATACGCAGTAATCAGTGCAGATTCCTATTGCGTATTTTTAGTGCAGACACCAGCAGGACAAAAAAAAACAAAACAAAAAACTGCAGTGGAAAAAAAATGCTGTGTTTTCACAAGTGTGAGCATGGCCTCTAAAGTGTAACTAAACTTCATTTATTTATTTTTTTTAATATACGAGTGCCCATTTAATTGCAAGTAGATCATGGAGGGCCGGGTCCTGATGCCCCCACCGATCACTCAAATTCATTCTCGTCCCTCCCTCGCCTTGGAGAGGTGCGCAGCTCAGGCGACTGGGGGGGGTGCACACAAGCAGCTAAGGATTCAATAGAAAATATAGGTTGCGAAGCTCCACCAAGCTGCTTGTAATTAAAAGTGCAAAAAAAACCCCCAAAAGATTAAAAAAAAGATAAAAGGCTTTGTTGCACTTTAAGTTTTCTTATTTTAATTTACACTCAACTTTTTTTCCCAGTTACTACAAAGGGATAAATTATACGGACTCATCGAGTCCAACAGATTAATGAACGTCACTTCCGACCTGAATTTATTTTCAGAACAGTTAATTACAATAACGAATCATCTTTTTCTAAAGATCAGCTTCAATTCAGTCCACGTTATTTAGTATAGATTGCACATCACCATTTAAAATGTCATAACAATTAGAACGTATATTCCCTGACGAATAGGCTGGAATGTAAAATGGAGAAAAGTAGCTTAAACCATAGTTGGCCATCATATTAACTAAACAAAAAATTTTGGGTGGATGGAAAACCTGCCCAATACAATCTAGAATAATCAGTAATATAAAACCTTAAGAACTAATATATAGTACTTAACTAGAACTCTCTCTGAAGTTTTGGATTTTGGAGTTTAGTATTTTCTGCCCTATCCGAAGAGAACTGATAATAGTTGTCCATGGCTGCCAGTATCAATCATCAACTGGAAAATGATCCCGAAGAAATCTATGGGTTCAATTCTGGCAGATGTTTCCCATTGGCATTTCGCTATCACGTAGGAGGTAAAAAAAAAACAAAAAAAAAAACTAGGAACGGCAGGTTAGGCTACTTTCACACATCCGTTTTTTGCTCTGCAGCACAATACGGCGCTCTGCAGAAAAACCGCAACCGTTTTTTTGCCGCCGGTTGCGGGGTTTTTTTGCATAGACTTACATTAGTGCCGTATGGGCTTGCGTTCGGTGCGGTTTTTGCCACATGCGGCAGATTTAGCCGATGCCGCGGCCGGATGGAACGTTGCCTGGAAAGTTTTTTGCTCCGGCAAAAAAAAACGCATCGCGCCGCATCCGGCCGCTGCAGCGCATTTTTCAATGCATGCCTATGGACGCGCGATGCGGAAAAAACGCATCCGGCCGCCGCATGCGGTTTCTTCCACTGCGCATGCTCAGTAGCATGCTGCAACCGGAAAAAAACGGACGGGACGCATGTAAAAACTTATGCAAAGGATGCGGTGTTTTCGCCGCATCCGTTGCATAGGTTTCACAGCCGGATTGAGCCGCACTGCTCAAACCGGATGTGTGAAAGTAGCCTAGAAAGGAAATCAGGCCTGGTCCTGATGTATCATTCCAGAAGTTGGACATGAACAGAAAGAGTTACAATGGCTGATAGTAAGTTTTCAGGTTTGAACAAAATGTTGCAAAAGCTCCAAAACAAATATGTTCCCATGACTGGTGAAATGTCGTGACCCTGACTGTACACCAATTACTACATTCTATGTCCAAAATTAGAAATCAGCCGAAAACCCTTCAGTAGATAATTTCTTGATACCTTTCTTTTTCCTATCCTGAACACCCTTGGCTCTGAATTTGGGGTTGCCTAGGTTTATGAACAGTGTACCAGTTCCTTGCAGCCATGTGATTTGGTGACGTATTGTTACAAATAACATGGGTATGGGGTTACCACCCTAATTCACTTGGGGATATGCAATGTGTCACCAGCATATCCCATTGGTTCCTTTTCCAATTTGTAAACTTGAAGATAAAACCCCAATAAATTGGAAAAGAACTAAGGGGCTGCTGGGGACACATGTTAGGGTTTTGAAATTGCAAACAAGCGGGTTTTAAAAGTTGGAATATAGTGTAATGCATGGTTATAAAAAGCACAGTCTCTTAATTTTTCGCAGCTTCAAGATGGAAAAGTTCCAAAAATGTTTGGGCAGCAGAAAATAATAAAAATCACTAAAAATAAATTGCCTTAGTGCCACTATCAATTGAGTGGAAACAGTTACATTTCACAAAAAGTTATGTTGGGACAAAAAGTCTTTACGTTTTAACAAATAGAGCGTTCTCCCAATGGAGCAACCCATAAAAAAATTGGAGGTACAGAGTGACCCTCTGGCATGTGTGGGTGCCATATCATGACTCCGTACAATTCCGGGGACTGTAAGGAGCCGTAACACTGATGGGTGCATTAGTCCTATCCAGGACCGGCGCATGGCGTTAATATTTATGAGGACTGCATATTTATATTGCTCAAAACTGCTGCACAGGAATTATCTTGCAGATTACTGCATACAAGTTTAATAATTCTTCATCGCTAAACTATATTCTCCAAAGAAAAAAAGTATAAAATAGGCTATGTGCACACGTTGCCTTTTTTGTGACCACAAATATGACCAAAGTTCTTGGCCGCTAAAAAATGCACAAAAACGCATGTGTTTTCCCACGTTTTTGGTGCTGCGTTTTTTTACCAATGCATTGCATGGGTGAAAAACGCTGGCAAAAACACAGAAATAATTGACATGTTGCATAGTCACCACAAAAACGCACCTCAAAAACAAAACTGCACTGTGCGGACAGCAAAAATGAAACGCACCCGAAAAAGCCACCGTACACACATAGCCTTACAGATATAAAGACCAATAAAAAAGTATTGCAATACATTAGACAGCAAAAAGTTTATATGACGTTATAGCCCAACCTTTATAGAAATATATATTTTCCCCTAGAAGAGATTATTAAAAATTACGCCTTCTTCCTGTTACATAGATCTTAGAATACGCCAGCAGATTACAGATAACTTATTTCTATATTCATTAAAAAATAAAATATTAATTTATACAAAAGCAAAAAAATAAATAATCTGTAAATAAAAAGGAAGATGATACAAAAGAAAAGAAAATTGATAAAATAGATTTATTTGCCAGTACACATAAATGATGGCATTCCTATACCCATGCAAAATTAAAGCAAGACTGGGGAGGGGGATTAAAAAAAAAAAAAAGTGAAAAAAAATCCCAAACAAACAACCTTAAGGCTATGTGCGCACTTTGCGCTGAGTTGGTTGCAGTTCTAAACGCATCCTCTGGCAGAAATTGTTTTTGTCAAATTTGGTTTATACCACAAAAACGCTAAAAATACGCTTGTGTTTTTACCGCGATTTACATGCTTTTTCAATGCATAAAGTCAGATGCGTTTTGAATACAAATACACTAAATAAACTTTAAACATTCAAACACTATGAAAAAAAACGCAAAAAAAATGATAAATATCATGATTAAAATCATATACAATATAGCTAATTGTATTAAAACTGTTCTAATATTTGTGTAAAATTACGTTAATGTATTGATTTTCATTAATTTAATTGTCGGACTATGTGTGTGTGTGTGTAAAGGGACATATCATGCCCTTAATATAAAGTCTAAAACGCATGTGTTTATTTTGTCAAAAAAGCATGTAAAACGCTAGATATTTGATTTAGGATGCGTTTTGAAAGTTCTCATTGACTCTAATGTTCGCAAAACGCTGCCAAGATGTCAAAAACAATTGACTTGCTGCTGCTTTAAATGCAGAGATTTTGACAAATTTTCTGCAACTGAAACGCTGCGTTTTTAATAGCATTGTGCGCACAAGAAATCCCAATTTCCCATAGACTTTGCTGGAGAATCAAAACACATGCATTTTTGCATTAAAACGCTGCAGTTCAAAATGCTGTGGAAACGCATGAAAAAAAGCAAAGTGCGCACATAGCCTAAAAGTGACAGCTAATGCCAAACTTCTGGGAGTCATTTTCACGGACGTCAATAACTTATCTCTTGGGTCGGTTCTGTTCGGTGCCAAATTTAATTTCCTTTATGCACAGGTTTATAATAATGTATTTATTTAATGAGAATATTTTGTCACATTTCTGCTGTTTTGTTTGTGCTTTTGTTGCTATTTTTTTTAAAAAATTGCATATTTTGTTTAAACAAATAAATAAATAAATAAACCTCTTCAATATGTAAAGTAAATTTTTATTTATTACCGGCTGTTCAGACCTAATAAATGCTGTAAAGCGCACGGCAGCACGGGGCCGGACACAGTGCCTGCAATGACAGCGTGCGAGGAGCGGTGATTAAGCAGCGGGACGTTGCAGATTAGGTGGATTATTTGCTTTTTAACTTCCAGCCCATTATCATAATAATTCCCATCATTAGCCCGGGGAACGTAGACTTCTCAATCAAGACAAAAGTTCCACCCACAGCTGTAGGCAGCCAATGACTCTCCAACTCCAGCCCTCCCGAAAACATTATCTAAACAGTCACTGCAGGCCCAAAACATTACACCAAAGGAGCCCCATCGCCAGCCGTGCGCCGCTCCAGCCTCAGCACTTCCCGTCAACAAGCGGAGACGGCTGACATGCACGGAGCCAGGGCTGGAAGCAGTTACCGCAGCTCTGCAGGAACACAGAGACCCGGGGAAAAATCTAATAATGAACAGCACATACGGCACAGAGCAAGCTGACACGGATGCGCTGCTGACAGGTAAACAGCGGCTGCAGCGATCGTCATGTGCAAGCTTTGCAGCGACATGCAATATTAAGAAAACAGGAACAGCAAACAGTCCATGGTAAACATTGCACAAGCCCGGTGAAGCAGCAGCAGTGCGGAGGCCAGGGATGGCGTGTTCCTACCTGCAGGGGCTGAACAGGTCATCCATCACTAGCACAGATGCTGCTGGCTCTGCCTGGATCCCTCAGCCTGCAGTTCCTGCTCTAAACTCTACCCTTTTTCTTACTCTAACTACTCAAAATGGTGGCACATGCAGTCAGAGACCTCAGAGAGCTTTCACTGAGCTTGTGCTATGACCTCAGCCTCCACGCACAGCGCTGCAAACTTCCCCCCTCAGACTCCAGGCACTGAGCATGTGCTGTGACCCCCTCCTGCTTGTTTCTGGTCCACTCCCCCCCTCCAGCCCCCCCTTTCTCGTCTCAGCCACAGACCTTCCTACAACGCAATCAATCTCCAGCCTGCTGTTTCCGTAAATAAAGCCGAGCACACAGCCTCTGCTCGCACCTCTCCCCGGCATACTAAGCCTGTGCGCGGAGACAAGGCAGGGGCCCCGGCGAGGGCTTGTGCGAGGGCAGGCGGCACCGGCACCACCGGAGAATAATCATCATGTGCGACACGCCGAACCGCAGCGCCGCTCACGGCGGAAAGAAGCGATCCCTCATCTCATTCTCCGACTGCACCCTACACAATTCCGGAAAGTTCATCATGTCATTGTGGGTACCACAACCAGAGTTTAGGGGGCTCATCTGCGACTATGGCTGGTGGCATCATTTTTCTTTTTAAATCACAATCTTTAATAAAAATAAAATTAGTAATCTTGCAGTTTTCACACTGGCCACTAAATTATTGTTTTAGACTCAATTCCTGTACTTTCAGGAATAGTTTTCAGCAGTCTCATTATCATCAGAAGTAGGCTTACAATGACTAATAACATATGTACACAGCTGATCGTATAGCATGCAAAAATCACATTAGCAGATACAAAACACCCTTTCCAGTGACCTTTGCACACGCTCATTAGAAGCTTCAGTACATAAGGCTAATTTCACACTTGCGTTGAACAGTATCCATTGCATTGCGTTGTGTGACGGATGCAACGGATGTGTTGCATATAGTGGCACAACGGATGCTGCAAAACAACGGAATCAGTTTTGATTTTTTTTTTTACAGTTTTACCGGCGGCAGACTATTGTGAACGATCAGCTGATCGCTCCCTGCAGCCGGCCGCCGGGTGATCAGCTGAGCGCTGTCACTTGCCGACGGCCGGGCGCTCAGCTGAACGTTCGGCCACCGCGAGCCAGAATAAAGTTTGTGATTTAAAAAAAAAAAAAAAGCATGTGCAGTGAAATCCCGAGGATTCCGCTGCTCAAAACAACGTTACAAGCAGCATTCCTCCCGCTGGGCGGAAGCAACGGAGCGTCGCCCAGCGGAAGCAACGCAGGTCCTTTTGGTACAATCAGTCATCCATACAAGTCTATGGGAAACAGCGGAATCAGTTAACGGATTCCGCTGTTTTCCAAAAGGGCGGATTGTAACGGAAGGAAATAAACGCAAGTGTGAAAGTACCCCAAGGACAACATCTGCAAGGGGTATTTATGTTCTCCCCGTGTTTGCGTGTGTTTCCTCCGGGTTCTCCGGTTTCCTCCCACACTCCAAAGACATACAGATAGGGACTCTAGATTGTGAGCCCCAATGGGGACAGTGTTGCTGATGTATGTAAAGCGCTGCGGAATTAATTGTGCTATATAAATGAATAAATATTATTATTATAATAAGACACAATTAGAGTCTGATCTCCGTGACTAATGTATGCGCGTGCTCTGAAACAGGAAGTTAGAGTTTAAAAGTAGCCCTAGTGGCCAGAGTGAAAATTGCAAGATTTTTTATAAAAAAAAACAAAAAACCCCAAACACTAATTCATTTTTTTTTTAAAAATACATAAAACACAAAAAACTAAACAAAAAGGTAATTTTCTAATGATTGCTTCCTTTAAGCCCTGTTCACATGACTTAAAGGGAATCAGGCTTTTTGTTCCCTCATCTCACAGCAGCATAATGTAGAGACAAACCCGGATTCCAGCAATGTGTTACTTACTAAGCTGTTTTGCTGTCATTTTGATAAAATCACTGTTTTCTCTGCTGCAGATCCAGCAGTTATACAGAGCTCATGAATATGCTGGACTACCTGCAGCACATCAAGTAGCCCTGTAATGATAATCTCATGCTGATTAATCAGTGATTTTATTAAAACTACACTAAGCAGCTCAGTAAGTGACACATCGCTGGAATCAGGATCTCTGATCTCTGCCTCTACGTTATGCTGCTCTCAGATTAGGTTGCAAAAACCTGGTGACAGATTCCCCTTTAACAGAGCTATGTATGGAGTATATGGTTGGAAAACCCTCCAGCATGTAAAGCAAAAAATATACTATACTTTAGGATGCAAGACTGTAACCAGCAACAAAGCATTATATCTGTGAAGCTTTGGGCCAAAATGCAGGTAAAACCTTGTTGCATGGGGCGATTTTTATTTTCTATAGCAGAGGTATTCTCAACATCGGACCATCACATACAGAAACCGCTATGGTGATATTTCAGTGACCACTAAAAAAAAAAAATTGCCACCAAAGAAATACTCAAAGTTGGATACGATTGTCACTAGTAACACTTGACTTATTTGTTCTAATTCTAAAATGTATTTGGGTATTTCCAGGAATAATTGGAATTGCTCCATCTAGCTGCTGGAGAAAGTAATAACAGGCTGAGGTAGTAGAGGATGGTCATCAGTTGACCCCAGAATAAATTCTGTCTTTTGGTTAGTCAATTTAGAGGGAGATAAACTCATTCTGGCAGAACCAAACATTGTTTACATCCGGTCTCCAGCGGAACTAACTAAACCTTTGAGGGTGACAGCTATTAGGACCCTCCAATGATCATCAATGATGACCCAGCCTACAGATTGGTCATTAATGCTAGTCGCTCACGAGAAATGTGTTCCAATCTAAATATGAGTGTAAGTCCCTGATCCCAGCAGTTTGTGTTGACACTGGAGATCTGTCTGGTCCAGCATATCATCCATGCTGTGTGCGGAGGGGGCTGGATCAAATGCCAAACAGGTAGCTCTCTCCTGTGTTAAACACAAGCTGGAAGTACAGTCGTTGCTAAAAGTTCTGAGGCTGACAAATTTTGGTTTTCATCAAGTTGCTGCCTCAATTTTTAAAGTGGTAATTTACCATAACTCTAGATTGTTAAGAAGAGTGATCGGATGAACTGCAAAAAACTGCAATGTCATTCCTTAACATGCAGATTAACGATCCCAAAAAATCAAACTCCTCTGAATGTCAGCCCTGCCACACAGTGATATCATTAGCGCATGAGAAAATATTAACAAGGACAAGGCAGCTGATATCCCTCCATCATGCTGATTAACTCCTTTACCATCCAGCCATTTTCAGTTTTTCTTCCAAGAGCCATATTTGTTTGAATTTTTCCATCAATATAGCCATATGAGGGCTTTTTTTTCTGTGGAACAAATAGTACTTTTGAATGTCACCATTTATTCTGCCCCATATTGTACTCAAAAATAGTAAAAAAAAAAAAATCCAAGTGTGGTGAAATTGCAAAAAAAAAAAAAAAAGATGCAATTACACTTTTTTTTTTTGTATTTACCAGGTTCACTATATGGTAAAACTGACCTGGCTGTATAATTCCCTTGGGCAGTAGAAGTACATAGATACCAAAGATGTATAGGGTTTTTTTTTATGTTTTAGCAATGAATTTATTTTTTTATTAAAAATTGTAAAAAAAAAAAAAATATATATAAAATAAATTTGTGCTTTTGTTATTTTCTGAGACCTGTAGCATTCTCATTTTTCGGGATCAGGGGCTGTGTGATATTTTTGGGTACATGCAATGTTTGGATCGCCTCTTATGGCAATGTTGCAGTGACCAAAAAAAAAAAAACGTAATTCTGGCTGTTTCATTTTTTTTCCTCATTACGCCCTTTACCGATCAGATTAATTTATTTTATATTTTGATAGAGCGGGCATTTCTAAAGCCGGCAATACCAAATATGTGTATTTTTTAATTGTATCATTTTCAGCAGTGCAAACTGGAGATTTAAACTTGTGGGTTTGGTGTTTTTGTTTTTTTTTTACACTTATGTTTTTTCCTAGTCCCCTTAAAGCGCACGAATCACCTGGATTTTCCTCTATAACCTAAAGCCAGTGCTATACTGGCACTATCAGGCTGATTCTATACATACCTTAAGTTGTGAGATCAGATGTTTAGGTTTTGAAACGCAAGTAAAGTTTGTAAAATCAGCAGCTTGTTGAGTGACAGCAGCTGCCGATCAGCTGATAGCTGGGGTGGATATTCATAGTTATCCCCACCCCGTTACTTATGCTAATTCTATTATACAATTGTTTTACTTTGACTAAAAGGACCTGTGCTTATGTCATACCCATGTGACCAGAAGGGGCAGGGCCTCAGCCAACAGCTGATACCAGGAAGCAACATTTTTCAGTTGGCTGAGGCCTGGCCCCTTCTGGTCACATGGGTATGACCTCAGCACAGGTCCTTTTAGTCACAAAGTAAAACAATTGTATAATATAATTACCATAAGTAACAGGGGGAGGAGATAACTATGAATATCCAGCTATCAGCTGATCGGCAGCTGCTGTCACTCAACAAGCTGCTGATTTTACAAAATTTACTTTGTTTAAAAACCTACACATCCGAGCTAACAACTAAAAGGTATGTATAGATTCAACCTAATACTGCCAATATAGCACTGGCTTTAGGTTATATAGAAAAATCCTGGTGATTGATGTACTTTAAGGGACCTGAAGCGGATAAACTCTGATCGCTTTTGCTGTACAGAGCGATGCTTCAGCAACACTCTGTACAGCAGAAATGCTCTCTTCCTGTGAATGCCGGCGTGCACAGGAACTATGTTATGACAGACACAGGGGTCATCAGCTGACCCCCAACTCTCATGACAACACACTGTCACCCTATGATGACGTCATGGGGCCGCCGATGTGGGAGGGGAATTACGCGCACCACACCGGCCAATGTTAAATACTGCTGTCAGATTGACAGCAGGATATAAACTAGTTAACAGGCGTGGATCACCAATCCCACCGCACCCGTTAGCTGCACGTCGGCTGATCAGATCAGCCGACATGTGCGAGGAAACATGCAGGCTTGCTGCGGGGGATATGCACAAACTTGGACGTACTGGTACGTTCAAGGTAGTGAAACGGTTAAGTTATAAGAGCAGACCATCCACTTTCAAAGATGGCTGGTGCTTGAAATTATTGTTAATTTTTTGTTAATCATAGTCCCCTCCAATGATACACAATCACGCAACATTACTTTGTATCAATAATGGTTGTAAGACGGCCCTAAAATTAACCATTTATCGGTTCATCATGAACTTCAAAGAGACGGAGGTTCAATTGATGCAAAGAAGGCTTCAGGATACCCAAGAACATCCAAAAAGTGTTTTGCAGGACTGTCTATTAAAGCGGATTCATCTACAATAAATTCAACACTAGTGCAGAGCTTGCTCAGGAACGGCAGCAGGCAGGTGTCAATATGTCTCCATGCTCAGTGAAGCAAAGGCCTTTGAAAATTTGCTTGATGTCAAAAGACGACACTGTTTTCCAAGAAAAACACCCAAGGACAAACTGACCTTCGGCAGAAGATATTCTCTCCGATGAAGCCCCTTCAGACTGGGTCCTGCCAACATCAAAGGATTTGGAGACCATTCATGTGTGCAGACTTTTTATCCAAGGGAGTGAACTCAAAATTTTACCCAAGAACACTGCTATGAATGAAGAACGGTATCAAAACATCCTCCAAAGGCAACGTCTCCCAACCATCAATGAGCAATTTGGTGATGAACAAGGCTTTTTCCAGTATGATGGAGACCAGGTCACAAGGCAAAAGTGTCAACTAAATGGCTCGGTGAACAAAACACTTACATTTTGGATCAATGGCCAGAAAACTCATCAGATATCAATCCCATTGAGAACCTGTGGTCAATCCTCAAAAAGTGGTGGACAAATAAAAACACAAACTGTGAAATGAAGCAGTGATTAAAACAAGGAAGGGTCATAGATTAGGATTTGGCCAAGAAGCTGCTATCCAGTATGCCATGGCGAATTACATACATCTTGAATACTACGGGTCAACCCTGTAAATATTGAGTCTTTATTAGAGTTGAGCGGATCGGTCATAATCCGGGTCCGGCGGATCCGGATCGGTTTGCCGCCGAAGTCCGGATCCGATATCCGCGGCCATGTAATTCAATGGGGGGGAAAAGAGGAGAAGGAGAGAGAGGGAAAAAAAACAAAAAAAAAACTGATCCAGATCGTGCACCCCGAATCCCGGGTACTGGTAGGACTCAGATCGGGCGCTCAAACCGTGCGGATCCGGATTTTGCGGATCCGGGTCCGCTCAACACTAGTCTTTATGTATCTGTCAATAAAAGGTTTAACAGTTATGAAATGCGATTAAACACAATTTTGTGCTGTGCATACATTAAAACACATGAAAAATTCATGTCAATGTGTTTTGTATGCAAGTGAATGGAACGAAGCAAAAAACTTTGAAATCGACATACTGCAGTTTTAAAAACCCAAGGGGAAAAAAAGGCACCATGTGAATGGGATTTTAGAAATGTATTTTGCTACTATGGGAAAAAAAAAAAAAAAAAAAAAAAAAAAAAATCGGAACGCTGTCAGAGGATTAAAGTTAATTTCCTCCCGGCAGCAGGGTTTAATGTGCTGGCACTGAGCAGGTTTCGAACACTGTTATCCTGCAGATTAACCCCATATCTGCAGGTTAATAGTGATTTTGCAGATGACAGGTTCCACTTAACCCCCCCCCCCCCCGGCGATTTTTCATTTTTCCTCCCCTTCGTAAAAGAGCCGTAACATTTTTTGTATTTTTTTGTAAATGTTGCCATATGAGGGTGTGTTTCTTTGCGGGACGGGTTGTACTTTTGAATGAAACCATTAGTTTTACTATATACACTGGAGATCAAAAATTGGAGAACAATGTATGATCAGTTGCTTTTTTCAGAAATAACGTCATCTACATTGATCAACATTTGAAAGGTTTTTTTTGTAAGTGGTGCACCATGCCGCTAGAACAGTGATTTACAAAAGAGCTTATTTTGACCAAAACGTGATGATCATAATTAGAGAACAGCAATGATTGTAGCACAGAGAAAGATAAGTACATTTTCTGAAGGTAACAACAGTCACGATCAGTAGGATGTGCACCGGCCATCGCTGTGAATTTCTTCAGCACATCTGCGGCCACAGGACATCACTAGTCTCTCACACTGCTCTGGTGGGATTTTGGTCCACTCTTCGTCCAGTCTCTTTCACAGTTTTTTGACTGTTGGGGTTTTCTTGGCTATAACTTTGTCACCAAGGATTTTCCAGAGGTTTTCTATTGGGTTTAGGTCAGGACTCTGGGCTGGTGGCCATTTTATTGTACCAATGATTTCTGTTTCAAGGATCTGCTTTCCCCATTTTGCTGTGTGAAAGGGGGCATTGTCCTCTGAAAATTGCTGGCTGACTGAGTGATGAACACAAGTAAGGATCCACGTGTTGTGAAGAAAGTTCTGATCCACACTTGTATTCGCTCTGCCATGTAGCTGTATGAGAGGTCCAACTCCTGATGCAGACAACATTCCCCAAACCAGGACACTTCCTCCATCGCCTTTCTCTAACTTCTTAACACACTTTGGGTTTAGTCTTTCCCCAGTTGTGTACAATTTTTCCCATCAGACCCAATAAATTAAACTTGCTTTCATAACTAAAATGAACTATGGACCACTTTTCTCTGTCCAGACAACATGCTCCTCAACAAATGTGAGTCTAGCCTTTTGATTTTTCAGCTAATGAGAGGTTTGATCACTGCAGAGTGGGCTTTCAGTCCAAATGCTCTTAAATGTCGTGACACTGTGTGACGAGACAGATCCTTACCCTGTTCAGTGCTGATCTGGTGAGCAATTCCAGCTGCAGTGTTAAAACGATTACCCATGGGGATTCTTCTCATTATCCTGTCCTCTCTAGCATCTGTCTTTCAAGGGTGACTAGCCTTCTTGGGAGACTTGAAAGAGTTTATGATGTTGTAAAGATGCAATATACTCAAAATCACAGACTTTGAAAGAACAACTTCTCTTGCCTTGGCTGATAGGGTCACCCTTTTGGCCTTCATCTGGACAACCTGCTGCCGGAGGGTTTCAGTCACTTTGGATCGGCAAACCATTTTTTTTCAAATCAGTGGAAACTGGAAAGTAAAGGCCACGTCACACACAGAGACATTTTTGGCAGATCTGTGGTTGCAGTGAAATCATGGACATATTGTTCCATTTGTACACAGCCACAAACCTGGCACTGATTGTCCACAATTTCACTACAACCACAGATCTGACGCAGATTTATCTCTGTGTGACAGGGCCTTAAAGCTGCCAGTTACATAGGGTTTATCAGATAATGAAGGAAATTAGCACCAGGTACCAGATTAACACCAATAACTTGCAGGTATCTGAAAGTGTTCTCTAATTTTGATCAGTGTTTTTCATTTATCTCATTTACATTTTTATTATGTGATTTACAATAAATTAAATTTATGAAAAGCTTAAACTACTGTGAGTTTACTCATGTTAGGATAAAATCACATAGAACTACACAAGCACGTCAACATTTAGGAAATTGTGTGTTCTCTAATTTTGATCTCCAGTGTAGTGTACTGAAAAACAGGAAAAAAAAAAAATCAAGTGTGGTAAAATTGCAAAAGTGCAACGGCACAATTGTTTTTGGGGGTCTTATTTACCATGTTCACTATATGGTAAAACTGACATGTCCGTATGATGCCTCATGTCTGTACAAGTTCGTAGATGCCAAAAATGTATACTTTTACTTTTAGCTAAAAGGTGACTTTTTTTTTTAGAATTTTGTCCAAAACAGAATTGCACTTTTGATGCCATTTTCAGAGACCCGTAGCGTTCTCATTTTTGGATATCTGGGGCTCAGTGACCGCAGGTTAAGATTATAGTAACGCCGAAAAAAGACCCGCCCACCCGCAGCTAAGCCCCGCCCACTTACAAGAGCCCAGTTAATTGCTGAGTAGGCGGAGTTTAGCCGCGGGTGGGCGGGGTTTTGACGGCGAAAACAGACGTTTAGATATTTTAGCGGCTCACACGGATCTGACTCCTGTCGCTCACAGCAGGGAGCCGGATCTTTGTGTCGGATCGTTCGCGACCTGAAGTAAAGTACTGAAGTAAAGTGCTGAGGAACTGAAGTAAAGTGCTGAATTTAAGATAAGTGCATAGTTTCAACACAATTACATAGTTTGACACAAGAACATAGTTTGAATTTATCCTTATACGTTTCCCATTGGGTTTTTTCGTTTTTTTCTCTTTGTTTTTCTACTTTACTGTTTATCCCCATTTGATAGGTGCTCCATGGACAATGCTACCAGGTGTGTATCTTGTCAGATGTATGCATGCCTTGAGCAGCCGTTCGAGGGTGACTATGTCTGCACTCGATGCAAGCATGTTGCGTATTTGGAAGCGAAGGTAACTGATCTAAATAAGCAGCTTGCAACACTAAGGGGCATTGCAAACCTGGAGAGGAGTTTAGAGCTCACTGAGCTTTCTCTGGCTGGGGCCAGTGATATGGAGGAGGGTGGAGGTGGGGAAGATCAGGACCCAGAGGTAGGTAGCTGGGTAACAGTTCGAAGAAGAGGTAGGGGGAAAAGTGTCAGGGAGCCTAGTCCTGACCTGGCACAACCTAGTAAATATGCCTGTTTGGCTGATATTAGGAATGAAGGGCCTGGACTAGGGTCACTACAGCAGGATGTTGCTCCTAGCAACCAGGAAAACAACTGCTGTAGGAAGGAGGGAAATAGGAGTGCAGCAAAGCCCAGACAGATGTTGGTGGTAGGGGACTCTATAATTAGGCGGACAGACAGGGTCATCTGTCGCCGAGACCGTGAATGCCGAACAGTGTGTTGTCTGCCGGGTGCTCGGGTTCGGCATATTGTGGATCGGATAGACAGATTGCTGGGTGGGGCTGGGGAAAACCCAGCGGTCATGGTGCACATTGGTACTAATGACAAAGTTAGAGGCAGGTGGAAGGTCCTTAAAAATGATTACAGGGAACTAGGAGAGAAGCTGAAGTCCAGGACCTCCAAGGTGGTGTTTTCAGAAATACTACCGGTGCCACGAGCGTCACTAGAAAGACAGCGGGAGCTTAGGGAGATAAATATGTGGCTTAGAAATTGGTGCAGGAAGGAAGGGTTCGGGTTCATGGAGAACTGGGCCGACTTCTCAGTCGGCTACAGGCTCTACGGTAGGGACGGGCTGCACCTCAATGGGGAAGGTGCAGCTGTGCTGGGGGAGAAAATGGTCAGACGGATGGAGGAGCTTTTAAACTAGGATCGGGGGGGGGGGGGGGGG
This sequence comes from Anomaloglossus baeobatrachus, assembly GCF_048569485.1. NCBI lineage: Eukaryota > Metazoa > Chordata > Amphibia > Anura > Aromobatidae > Anomaloglossus > Anomaloglossus baeobatrachus. The sequence goes on along the minus strand of NC_134363.1, from coordinate 158,458,679 downwards.
GGAGGGAGGGTAGTGGAGCAAATAAGGGAATAGATAGAGCAGATAGAGACAGGGAGATGGTAGGGGTCAATGAAGGATTAGGGGGGGATGGGACATACAAGGAACGTAGGGAGGCTAGGAGTAATAAAGGTGTTAATAGGATTAAATGTCTACTGGCAAATGCATGAAGTCTTGCAAACAAAATGAATGAATTGGAGACTCTTATGTCAACCATGGATTATGATGTGGTGGGCATTACGGAAACCTGGCTGGATGAAAGCCATGACTGGGTGACAAACATACAGGGTTATAGTACATTAGGAAGGACAGGAAAGACAAAAAAGGTGGTGGGGTGTGTATATTTATTAAATCTAACCTAAAACCTGTGTTGTATGATGACATTGGGGGGGAACAGCAACAATGTAGAGTCAGTATGGGTAAATGTACATGGGGAGGGGAATAATGGAAAAATGCTAATTGGAGTTTGCTATAAGCCTCCTAACATACCTGAACAAATAGAGGGTGAAATGCTGGAACAAATTGAAAAGGCAGCTAATAATAATAATCGGGTTCTTATTATGGGGGATTTCAACTATCCAGACATTCAGTGGGACAGAATCTTCTGGTTCTGCTAAAAGCTGTAAGTTCTTATCTACCATTCAAGACCATTGCCTCTCTCAGATGGTAGATGAACCGACCAGGGGAGATAATTTGCTAGATCTGGTCCTGTCAAATAGACCGGATACAATTTCAGATCTACAGGTCCGGGAGCACTTGGGCACCAGCGATCATAATATGGTAAGCTTCAACATAATATTCAATAGAACATTTCAAAGGGGGAATGCTAAAACCTGGAATTTTAGGAAAGCTGATTTCAACAAATTAAGGGAAGAGCTTAAATGTGTAGATTGGGACAAAGTCATGGTAACTGGGGATACTGAACATAAATGGGGTAAGTTTAAGGATATACTACTAGAGTCCTGTAAAAAACGTATACCCTCTGGTAATAAAATGTCCAGGAATAAAAAGAAACCACTATGGATAAATAAGACTGTACAAAGTATAATAAAACAAAAACAAAGGGCATTTAAAATCTTAAAGGCTGAGAATACAGAAATAGCATTGCAGGAGTATAAAGATATCAATAGGAAATGTAAAAAAGAAATCAAACAAGCAAAATTAACTACTGAAACAAAAATCGCCAATGACATTAAAATAAATCCCAAAATCTTTTATAAATACATTAATGCCAAAAGGAAAACAAAGGATAGTATCGGCCCCTTAAAATATAATAAGTTAGTTATAGAGGACAAACAAAAGACTGAGATATTAAATAGGCATTTCTCATCTGTATTCACCAAGGAACTGACTGTACCAGGGATCATTCAACAAGTGAAAAATCAAAGTCCACCACCCGATATAATTAATTTAACACAAGATGAAGTACGCCTACATCTGAGTAAATTAAACATTGACAAATCCCCAGGGCCAGATGGCATTCATCCACGAATATTGAGGGAATTGAGCTCCGTAATCGACAGACCGCTGTATCTCATCTTTTTAGACTCACTTGTAACAGGGTTGGTGCCTCAGGATTGGAGGATTGCTGATGTGGTACCGATATTTAAGAAAGGTAAGAGGGTAGATCCAGGCAACTACCGTCCAGTAAGCCTGACATCAGTAGTATGCAAAGTTTTTGAGGGCATTTTAAGGGATGACATGCAAAAATATATTGCAGAAAATAATATAATAACTGACAGACAGCATGGATTCATGAAAGATAAGTCGTGTCTAACCAACCTGTTGGGGTTCTATGAGGGGGTAAGTTAAAACCTGGATATTGGTAATGCAGCTGATGTGATTTATTTGGACTTTGCAAAGGCATTTGATACTGTACCACATAATAGCCTTATACTAAAGCTCCAGAAGCAAGGACTAGGGGACACAATATGCAACTGGGTAAGGAATTGGCTAAAAGATAGGAAACAAAGAGTAGTCATAAATGGTACATTCTCTAAATAGGCCATAGTCAGCAGTGGGGGCCGCAGGGATCTGTGCTAGGACCGATTCTTTTTACTCTCTTTATTAATGACCTTGTGGATGGGATTGATAGTACAGTGTCAGTCTTTGCCGATGACACCAAACTATGTAGGATATTAAAAACTGACCTGGATAGTACAATATTACAAAAAGATCTGGATAAGATGTCAGAATGGGCAGATACTTGGCAAATGAGATTTAATGTTGATAAATGTAAAGTAATGCACCTAGGACGGAGTAATCCTATAGCTGCGTATACATTAAACGGAAGTAAACTCGGGACTACAGAACAGGAGAAGGACTTGGGTATTCTCATTACAAATAAGCTGAGCAGCAGCACTCAATGTCAAGCAGCAGCTGCTAAAGCAAACAAGATTTTAGGGTGTATAAAAAGAGAGATTAGATCCCGTGATCCCAACGTATTGTTACCCCTCTATAAATCACTTGTAAGGCCACATCTGGAATACGGGATCCAGTTTTGGGCTCCACATTTTAAAAAGGACATTCAGAAGTTAGAGTCAGTTCAAAGGCGGGCAACTTGACTATTACAAGGAATGGAGGCCGCCCGTATGATGAGAGGTTGAAAAAGTTAGATATGTTTAGCTTAGAAAAAAGACGTCTCAGAGGAGATCTCATTTATATGTATAAATACATGTGTGGTCAATATAAAGGACTGGCACATGACTTATTTCTTCCAAAGACAGTACTAAGGACCAGGGGGCACTCACTGCGAGTGGAAGAAAAGCGATCCCGAAACCTAAATAGGAAAGGGTTCTTTACAGTTAGAGCAGTCAGATTGTGGAATACACTACCACAAGAGGTAGTAATGGCAGACACTATAACAGCTTTTAAAAAAGGGCTGGATGATTTCCTCAGTACACAAAACATTGTTGGTTATAAATGACTTAGTGACTAAATGTAGAACTGGTGGAGGAAGGTTGAACTAGATGGACCCAGGTCTTTTTTCAACCTAAGTAACTATGTAACTATCACTAGTCACTTCATGATAAGCAGAAATGATGGCCAACAGTGATATTGGAGACATCAAGGAAAGCACTGTGCATCAGCCACTGTGGTCACCAGACTAGTCTATGTTGGTGGTGTTGTTACAGGGTGGGCCGGTGTGTCTAGTCAGTACAGAACTGCCCTACACTGTGTGACTGGTACAGTGACCGCCCCTACTACTAGAATAACATTATTAATCCAGTCATTGTGCCTCTGTATCAACAACACCGGCCTCATTTCATCTTCATGGACAAGAATGCTCAAAAGCTCATCGAGGTCACATAATTAGGGAACGGCTGCTGGAGACTGGGGGACCTCAAATGGAGCGGCTGCACTTTCTCCAGAGCTGAATCCCATAGAAAACCTATGGGATCAGCTGAGTCGCCATGTAGAGCCCATAACTCTGTACCCCAGAACCTCAACGACCTGAGGGCCGCCCTTCAAGAAGAGTGGGATACCATGCCTCCGCAGACAATAACTCCACTTGTGACCACATATAAAAATAAACAGTATAATAGTGACTTTGGTGGACCCCATACATACTAAAGTTAAAAGTGACTGTTAGAACAAAATGACTGTTCAACCAAGTACACGCGCTCCTGCATTATGGTGGCAGTCAGGGCCGGCGTCAGCACCCGGCAAACCCGGGCAAATGCCGGGGCCCTGGAGAGCCGGGGGGGCCCACTCGGCCTCGTCAGTTCTCCTGTCCCTTGGCCGGGGCCCACTCGCCTTTACAGTTCTGCGGTCCCCGGCCGAGTTCCGGGGACCGCAGTCCTCGGCAGCAATCTGCGGCGCCGTCACTTTAAGGCGCGCAGACATCCTCGTTTGAATTTCACCTGTGGGCGGAGCTACCGCCTTCTCAGTCCCACAGATGAAGGAGGCGAGCTTCTGTCCGGCGCTGTGTGGGCCCCCTCTCCACCGTGACCTAATCGGGTAAGTGCCCTCCCCGCCTCCCCATTATAGCCCCCGGTGAGCTGCTTCTACCCCCTGGATGTATGCCCTGGCCCCTGCCAATGCCCCCACCCGCCGATTCCGCGGGTGCGGGCCCCGCCGAGCCGCGGGTGCTGGCCCCGCCGAGCCGCGGGTGTGGGCCCTGCCGAGCCGCGGGTGCTGCCAGTGCCGCGGGTGTGGGCCCTGCCGAGCCGCGGGTGCTGCCGCTGGTGCTGTACCCGCCGAGCCGCGGGTGTGGGCCCTGCCGAGCCGCGGGTGCTGGCCCTGCCGAGCCGCGGGTGCTGGCCCTGCCGAGCCGCGGGTGCTGGCCCTGCCGAGCCGCGGGTGTGGGCCCTGCCGAGCCGCGGGTGCGGGCCCTGCCGAGCCGCGGGTGCTGGCCCTGCCGAGCCGCGGGTGCTGCCAGTGCCGCGGGTGTGGGCCCTGCCGAGCCGCGGGTGCTGCCGCTGGTGCTGTACCCGCCGAGCCGCGGGTGCTGCCAGTGCCGCGGGTGCTGGCCCCGCCGAGCCGCGGGTGCTGCCGCTGGTGCTGTACCCGCCGAGCCGCGGGTGTGGGCCCTGCCGAGCCGCGGGTGTGGGCCCTGCCGAGCCGCGGGTGCTGCCGCTGGTGCTGTCCCCGCCAAGCCGCGGGTGTGGGCCCCACAGAGCAGCAGAGTTGTGTGCATTTGTCTGAATGTAGCAGAGTTGTATGTGTTTGTATGTAGCAGAGTTGTATGTGTTTGTCTGAATGTAGCAGAGTTGTATGTGTTTGTCTGAATGTAGCAGAGTTGTATGTGTTTGTCTGAATGTAGCAGAGTTGTATGTGTTTGTCTGTATGTAGCAGAGTTGTATGTGTTTGTATGTAGCAGAGTTGTGTGTTTGTCTGTATGTAGCAGAGTTGTATGTGTTTGTCTGTATGTAGCAGAGTTGTATGTGTTTGTCTGTATGTAGCAGAGTTGTATGTGTTTGTCTGTATGTAGCAGAGTTGTATGTGTTTGTATGTAGCAGAGTTGTATGTGTTTGTCTGTATGTAGCAGAGTTGTATGTGTTTGTATGTAGCAGAGTTGTATGTGTTTGTCTGTATGTAGCAGAGTTGTGTGTTTGTCTGTATGTAGCAGAGTTGTATGTGTTTGTCTGTATGTAGCAGAGTTGTATGTGTTTGTCTGTATGTAGCAGAGTTGTATGTGTTTGTCTGTATGTAGCAGAGTTGTATGTGTTTGTATGTAGCAGAGTTGTATGTGTTTGTCTGTATGTAGCAGAGTTTGTGTGTGCGTTTGTCTGTATGTAGCAGAGTTGTATGTGTTTGTCTGTATGTAGCAGAGTTGTATGTGTTTGTCTGTATGTAGCAGAGTTGTATGTGTTTGTCTGTATGTAGCAGAGCTGTATGTGTTTGTATGTAGCAGAGTTTGTGTGTGCGTTTGTCTGTATGTAGCAGAGCTGTATGTGTTTGTATGTAGCAGAGTTGTATGTGTTTGTCTGCATGCAGCAGACTTGTGTGTGTGTGTGTGTCTGTAAGTGTATATGACTGTATATATTTGTCTGTTTATATGTATTTTTGTGAGTTTGTCTTTAAATATGTATATGTTCGTATCGGTGTCTGTGTGTGGATGGGGCCCACTGGGACTCTTCCGCCCGGGGCCCACAAAAACCTGGAGCCGGCCCTGGTGGCAGTCATTTATATACACCTTCCCACCTGCTTGTTTGTCATTTATCTTCTCTGGCGCCATGAAGCCGGAGCTGCCAATCAAAGAGGAGGAAAGGGTAGAGAATAAGGGTAAACAAGCAGGTGAGAAGGTGTATATAAATGATTAGCCGCCATGATGCCTCTAATGTCTGTGCTAGGTTTGAGCAGTCATTCTGTACAGACAGTCTTCTTAAAAGAAATGGCCGATTCCAACCATAAACATTAATAAGTAGCCGGTTTGCTGAAATGTTTGTTTCAACCAATGAACGTTTATAATCATTGAAAATACTAGTTGGGTTATATTGGATTTTTTTTTCAACTGTTCAGAAGCATCATTGGTTGAAAAAAAAATCAATACCGGACGATGTTGTCTGATACATCTTGGGCCAGATCTCAGGAATTGAAAAGTACTGAAAAAGCAAAAAAATAAAATAAAAAATATAATGGAATAAAAAAAAAAAAAAAAAAAGGTAATGAAGACCAGATATAAAAAAAGTTGCATAATTATGGCAAGTGACTGATCCTCTTTAAAAGTGGAGGATAGTGCAGGAGTGTCTCATAGATGGAATCAGCAAACAGAGCAAAAACGGGGTAATATCGCTCAATATTACAAGGTAAGGTCTTTCCACAGCACGGAGCTAGAGATCGGTGGCGTGGGTTTGAAGAAGAGTTTGGGAAATGATGGCGCCTACATTTGGATACATATAGAAAACCTCAATATTTTGCATTGAGAGAATCAGTAGCATGGGTATGATACAGAGGACGGCCTTCTCATTGGGTGATTGACATCACAAAGTGAACCACTAAGGCTGCTTTCACACATCCGGTAGGTGCAGAGCCGGCCAGTCCAGCTCTAAAACCTATGCAACGGATGCGGCGAAAAAGCCGCATCCTTTGCATAAGTTTTTTAAATGCGGCCCGTCCGGTTTTTGCCGCTTGCGGCATGCTACTGAGCATGTGCAGTGGCAAAAACCACATGCGACGGCCGGATGCGGTTTTTGCCGCATCCGGCGTCCATAGGCATGCATTGAAAAATGCGCCGCATTGACCGGATGCGGCGCGATGCAGGTTTTTTTGCCGCACAAAAAAACGTGCCAGGCAACGTTCCATCCGGCCGCCGCATCGGCTAAATCTGCCGCATGCGGCACTAGTCTATGCAGGAAAAACGCAACCGGCAGCAAAAAAAAAAACAACCAAAAAAAAACGGTTGCGTTTTTCCTGCAAAGTGCCGGATTGTGCCGCACAGGAAAAACCGGAGGTGTCAAAGCAGCCTTAAGCAGACGCATCACTTGACCCTACTTTCTAACGACAATTTAATAATTTAAAAAAATAAAAATGTTAAAGCAGCAGAAAAACTAGGTCTGAAAGTTACTCTGCTGCTTCTTTTAAGTTACTTGGATGCAGAATTCATCTTTTAGGTAGAGGAAAAAACTACTAAAATAAAATAAAAATAAATTAAGCATTACCCATTAACTCATTATAAAAATCTTTTCTATAAAGCATTCATGTATCCATCCAAATAGAAACATGCTGGAGTAGTTCACTATTTTACAGACACCTAAAAAAAAAACTGATGCTGTCATCTTGTCCATCTAGCTAAGATGTGAAACAGTCAGGTCTTGTTCTGTTTCAGTTTATATTGAGGCCTCCTGCAAGGTGAGGGACCATCCTGAATAGGTACACCTTATCGAGGTGGGATGGATTTTATGCTCTTTTGATCCTATGTTATTTACATGTACTATTACTACTGTGTTTCCCAGAAAACGAGCCCCAGCCGGAAAAAATACGCCCCAGCCGGAAAAAATACGCCCCAGCCGGAAAAAATACGCCCCAGCCGGAAAAAATACGCCCCAGCCGTAAAAAATACGCCCCAGCCGGAAAAAATACGCCCCAGCCGGAAAAATACGCCCCAGCCAGAAAAATGCGACCTAGCCGGAATTTTCTGCCTTTTCAGAGTAAGGCTAAGCCCTACCCCGAAAATAAGCCTTAGTTGCAGTTCAATAATGAAGTATTCATGCAGCTAAAAAATAAATAAATAACAAGTTAAAGAATACTGCAGGACACTTCATTAAAGAAAGCAGACACCCCTCAAAAGAGAGAAGACAGACCCCGCAATCATGCTCACTAAACCCCCAGTCGGAAGCAGAGGAGGACCGCTGTGGAGCACACAAGAACCTGCTGGGAGCAACCGTTATGGATCACAAGAGGAACTAGAAGCGTTACAGATGTTTGGGGTCTGGTAAGTGTGATTAATTTTTAATATTTTTTAAGCCTATGATTCCAGAGATATTGCCGATTTTATCAGTGCTAATTTTTATGGTTTTGACAAGAGGGAGTGTCTTTAGGCTACTCTGCATAAGAACCATGTAAGTCATGCCCTCTTGGCAAAGACCATAAAAATCAGCACAGACCAAGCCAGTGAAAAGATATGGTGGTACTTCTTTATTTTCCTTAGCTCTTATTCTCACTGCATCATTGTAGATTTTCAGCATCACAACAAAAATCCGATTTAGGTGCCCTAGCAGGAGATCTGTCCCTTCATAAATACATTTTAGCAATTCCAAAACGTATTATTTGCGAATTTTATCCACCGTTGTGTAATGGGGAAGCAGTCAGGTATACGATCAGCGCAAGATCAATGCAGATTCACACGATCCCATCACATAGGTGAAGAAGTTGGCTTATCATAAAAAAAACACTTTTTCAAAATGTGGCCTACAGGAGACCACCTGACCACGGATCCAATTCCTGGCATCCACCTCAGCTTTCCCTGGCAGAAGCCGTAACCAGACAAATATTTCCCCGAGAGTAGAAAATGAGACATTGCACGATGGTCATTTAGAAGAATGGCTGTCCATATCAAACAAGGGCTTTATGAGACAATCCTTTTAATAAGTGTGAACCAGTTTGCACCAAGTCATTCATGAGTCAAACTGCTAAATGCTCCAGAGAAAATAATATCCAATATATCTCCCAAATGCATGTTTCAATGACAATTTCCACACAATTTGCCACCAGCTCTGAGGCCAGAACCTGATTAGACCCATCTCTGTGAAAGCACATCACCAATAAAAGAGGTGCCCTCAATAAAGGGAACCTGTCAGGTGCAATATGCACCCAGAGACACGGGCAGTTCTGGGTGCATGTTGCTAATCCCTGCCTAACCGTCCCTGTATACACTAGCATAGATAAAGGGATCTTTAGAAAAAGTATTTCTAAATATCATTTATTATATACTAAAGAGGCCATGGACTAGTCGCAAGGGTGCGAGTTCCCTTGGCTAGTCAGCCCAAATAGTATGCTAGCACGCCCCTGTGGGCGTACTAACATGCTAATGAACGTGGAGCGCCGCCGCACATACCTCAGTCTAGATGGTGGCCGGCGGAGAATGGATGCACACTGCGCATAATCTGGTGTCCCTGGGACATCTGGTCATGCGCACTATATCTCACAGAAGTCGGGAAGCTTACACCCGCCATCAATTTAGTGCACATGATCGGAAGCCTTGAGTACTCCAGTTCATGCGCAGTGCGTATCCCTCTTCCGCCATCAAGAGTGAGGCATGTGCGGCGTCGCTGCGCATTCATTAGCATGTTAGTGCGCCCACAGGGGCGTGCTAACATGCTAAGGGGGCCAACTAGCCAAGAAAGCTCATGCCCTTGTGACTAGTCCCTGGCCTCATTACCATACAAGGAGCGATCTTTAGAAATACTTTTTCTAAAGATTTTTATCTATGCTAGTGTATACAGGGACCGTTGGGCAGGGATTACTAATATGCACCCAGAACTGCTCGTGGTCCTGGGTGCATATTGTACCGGACAGGTTCCCTTTAAGGGGTAGTAATGAAGGACCTGACTGTCAATAGCAGCACTGAAGGGTCAGGACACCCCTTGGATAGAAATAGGAGGGGATGTCCCAGTCTTGTAGGCGTCCTGCATATGGACAGATTCAATTTTTCAAAAGCAAAGTAGATGTAATTGTGACCCAGCACCGAAAACCTTTTGTAAATGATACTCCATTTCACAATACATCCAGACAGTCAGTGATGTGGGTACACCACAATCTTTTATATCGGACATTGACCATGTAAGCAAATTTGTATTAATCTTCAATAGCAGCACTGCATTTATTAACATTTGATATTCTTCCTATTAATGACATGACAAACAAACATAGCCAAGAAGGGGGGGGGGGGAAATCGCATAATGACATTTCACTCCTCCTCAGCTCTGTCTGGAGGAAATGCCTCCTTCTCCAGAGCAGCAATCACACTGAGCGGAACGACCATGCAACATGATGTAAAATATGAAGAATACCCGAGAAGGGAGAACTTACCTGGTCTCTGGATTGTACCCCAGGATGTAGAAGAACGAGTCTATCCTGGCTTTAAATTCCCGAGCAGCAAATATGTCTGAGAAATGGGAGATGTTGCATTTGCCCCTGTGAAAACATAAGAAATTATTAGCAGAGCTAATGCCAAATTCTATTTCAAAGGGGTTTTCTAAACTGATCCTAAATTTCTGCACTATGACAGGAGATTCCTGAATCCTGACAGTGTGGAATGTACACGCTACCAGACTTTTTATTTGTTGCCAGCTTGCGCAATCGTCATGGGTCCTTAAGGATGTGATGTGGTCATGTGACAACTAGTTTCTGATCTGCTTTTCACTGTACAAAATTGAGAAGTAAAAAAAAAATGTTGCCAGTCTGCACGTGACTGCTGAATATACAAAACGCATATTAACATGACAACCGCTGGAACAGGAAGCAGAAGAATCCTGACAGTGTTCACATTCCACACTGGCAGGATTAAGAATTCTGCATTCTCAGAGTGCGCACAGGAATGTACGTTCAGCCTGTAATACACCTTTAAAAGGAGCACTCCAAGTAAAATCAGTGCACTGAATAATGCTTATTGCAAGGCTGGGGGTAACATTATTCTATTTTATCAGTTATTCTCTAAAATGTTCACTAAAAGGGAAATAATTGGCAGTCTGGTTAGTAATACAAATAGTTTTAGTGGATTTTTCAATTTTCATATAACTATTCACATAATAAAAAACAATCCGTGATACATTACAGTTTTCACACTGTCACTGGAGCAGTCACAATAAGCCTCTATTTCGTGTTCTCTGTAGCTCACTTGTCAGCTTTACTTCACTTACAGGCACAGGATTACGATCGAGGTGGGGGACTCCGCAAGTGCTGGAAAACTTCACATCCAGCAGCCTATACTTTGCATGGTGCACATTTCCCCCACCCTACTGTTTGTTTAGGCATATACGGTAAGTAATAAAGATAGACCGCAAGGGGCAGGTAATCTTACACTGCTCAAGGATTATTCCATAAGAGGTTTGCTGGTTATAACTACAGAGACACAAACCAACAAAGGAGCTTTTAGGATATTTTCAATCAAGTTCTAGCCATGTCATTTTTTTTTTTTTTTTATCCCTGAACAGACTTCATTCGCAGTCGAGGTACGTTCACATGGGACATATTTGCTGCAAAACTTTGACAGCGAGTCTGCGCTGGTATTATTCACATTAAGTTGTGCGGAAATCACTGTAGTTGCAGAACAAACACTGACTTTGTATTGTGAAAAGTGAACTCTGCGGTGAATATATACAGCATGAATTAACTGGTTGAAAAGAGTCTTAAAATGTAATTCACAGCGTGTCTGACCCATGTGAATGGAACCTAAAAGGGCCCCCATAAACAGACTAAACTTGGCCAAATGAGACATTGTCCGACAGTATAAATGTACAGTACGTGGGTCTGGACTCTCCTGAGACAAGTCAGGATAGAGAAGGATGCTGCAAATGTGATTTGTAGGATCGAGTTGGAAGTTATCCCTTATCTATAGTCCAACCACTGCCCCCCCATCCTGATAAGGCTGCTTTCACACTACGTTTTTTTTCACATGCGTCATGAACGTTTTTTTTTTTTTGCTGTAAAAGCGGATCCTGCTTTTACAGGAAAAAAACGCATGCAAACGCATGTGTTATTTTGCAGGATCCTGTCACTTTAAGTTTATGGGCAAGCATTGGAGTCATGTGATCGGGAGTCAGTGGAACTGAACATGATAGCCTGGGAGCCGGCATCTGACAGCTGCGGAGGCTCATAACCAAGGTAAACAATGGGTAACTTGCTTGGATACCCGATATTTACCTTGGTTACGAGCGTCTGCAGCTGCTAGGAGCCGGGCTCCCTGCACACGTAACCAACGTAAACATTGGGTAACTAAGAGAAGAGATTTGCTTGGTTACCCGATATTTACCTTGGTTACGAGTGTCCGCAGCTCTCAGGCGGGGGAGAGAGGGAGAGAGGAGAGAAAGGGGGAGAGAGGGAGGGGGAGAGAGACAGAGAGGGAGGGGGTGAGAGAGACTGATCACCCGAGGCTGGTTTCTGGGCATGCTCAGTAGAGCAAGCAGGATCCTGTCTATCAGCATGCCAGCGTTCACATAAGTTTGCGTGCTGTTTAGTCAGGATCCAGCAATTTGCAGTATTTGGACGCAGCTCAAAAACGCTACAAGCAGCCTTTTTGAAAAATGTTAAAAAACTGCAAGTCGCTGGATCCTCACTATAACGCATGCAAACGCAGGAGAACGCATGTTGACGCGAGTCCATTGCAAATGCATTGAAATGAAAACGTATTTGCACTGGATCAGTTTTTGCATTAAAAAATGTTCAGGACGCATGTTAAAAAAACGTAGTGTGAAAGCAGCTTAACTGGGAGTATGAAGAGCCCTGTGTGAAGGGCAGAAGTTGATCAAGCGCACTGAAGCTCAGCATCCCTATAAGAATAAATAGAAGACCGGCTGAGCGTTGTGCTCTATCTTAGGCCGTCCCTTTAAGAATTAATTCAGTGGCAGGTTGCACTATCGACCACCGCTGCATTCACGCGGGGATCTTCAGAGTTCCGATTCTTGGCATTGGGTGGTCCCAGCGGCTGGACTATTTACAGGAAATAACTTCCAAACTTGAGAATGTCCCTTTAAAGTTTAAACATTATGTCATGGCCGAATTTCAAGGTGATATAAGGATATTAAAATGTACCGTACCACTAATTGTGTTGTGACCTGTGGGACAATCACTGATCCCAAGAGTTGGTCACGTGTGTGAAGCAGCAGCGTTCCCTTTGTTTACGTTAATGGTGGAGTAAATGCATGACCACCAAATCCAGAGTAATTCTGTATAGCACCTCACACAAGATTGTGTACGAGACCACCATTCTGGTGATATGAGCAAAGTTGGGTTTTGACACAACTCTTTTAAAGCAGTTCCGTCACCAGATTTCAAAATACAAGCTGCATACATTATTAAATAGATCTGTTGATCTTGGTGTACTGACTGTAAAAAAAAAAAATAATTCTCATCAGAATGGATGTATAATACTTTGTGGAAGCTGGAAACTCAAGTCTCCGTCCACCATGCCTGACTGACCGCTTCTCACTAATCTGCCTTCCTGCTAGCTACAA
>NC_134363.1:158435567-158440567 GCF_048569485.1 Anomaloglossus baeobatrachus | reverse complement strand
GTGATGTGGCCAAATGCTGGTGTGTGCCCCCATCGTGGTGCAGCCACCATCCTGACATGTGCCCCCATCCTGCGGGGTAAGGGCGCTTTCACACTTGCGTTCAGCGCAATCTGCCGCTATAGAGAATAGCGCAGTCCGTTAACACACTGCGCTATTTCTCCATAGACTTGTATTGACGACGTACTGTAACGCAAGTGACTGCGTTGCATCCGCTGGACGACACTGAGTCGTTATTTTGACGATGAGTCGGGCAGAGGGAACGCTACACATAGCGTTTTTTGGGTCGTTAAAATAACGCACATTGACAGATTCCGTTGGAATCCGCCAAGGTGTCTAATGATTGTCTATGGTGGCGGATTCCGCCGCTATGCGCTAAGCGGCGGAATCCGCTGACAAATTTCGTCACGTTCTACTGAGCATGTTCAGCATGTCCAGCAGAACGATCTAAATCGTTTAAAATCACTCCTGGTCTCTCTCCCCCCTCTCTCATACTCACCGATCATGGGCGCGGCACGGCTGTCACAAAGCTCCGGCGGCTTTTTCTCTTTTGCAAATGCCGGCCACTCATTATTCAATCTCGTATTCCCTGCTTCCCCCGCCGCCTATGATTGGCTGCAGGCAGACCCGCCCCCACGCTGAGTGACAGCTGTCTCACTGCAACCAATCACAGCCGCAGGGAGGTGGGTCTATATCGTGCAGTAAAATAAATAATTTAAAAAAAAACAACAAAAAACTGCGTGCGGTCCCCCCCAATTTTGATACCAGCCAAAATAAAGCCACACGGCTGAAGGATGGTATTCTCAGGAAGGGGAGCCTCACGTTATGGGGAGCCCCCCAGCCCAACAATATAAGCCAGCAGCCGCCCGGAATTGCCGCATCCATTAGATGCGACAGTACCGGGACTCTACCTGGCTCATCCTGAATTGCCCTGGTGCAGTGGCAATGGAGGTAATAAGGAGTTAATGGCAGAAGCCCATAGCTGCCACTAAGTCCTAGGTTAATCATGGCAGGCGTCTCCCCAAGATACCTTCCATGATTAACATGCAAGTCAAAAAATAAAACACATACACCCGAAAAATCCTTTATTTGGAATATAAAACAAAAAAAACCCCTCTTTCACCACTTTATTAAATCCCCAAATACCCCTCCAGGTCCGACTTAATCCACAGAGGTCTCACAACGCTTTCAGCTCTACTACATGAAGCTGACAGGAGTGGCAGTAGAACACGACCGCTATCAGCTCCACGCAGCAACTGAAGTGAGCCTCGCGATCAGCTGTGCCCTCATTCAGGTGACCCGCGGACACAGCTCTCAGGTGGAGGACTGCAGCTGTGGCCGCAGTCACTCAGGGGATTTGCGGTTACCTCTCTCCTCCAGACCGCAAATCTCCTTTTCCCGGCGAAACATTAAAAAAAAAACAAAACCCCACAAAAAACGTTCTTTTACAGGAATCAGTTACTTTATTTTTTTTTTTTAAATCATACTTTTTTATTAAAACAGAATACATACAACAGAATAACAAATCGGCATCCAAATTAAATTTATCACATCTATTACCCCTTCAACTCCCCCTCCCGCCCCCCTCCCCCACCCCGGCAGCAACACTTCTCCCCGATACTAAATCCCATATAGTACACACTTATAATACCCTCCAACTGTAGTATAGCAACCATCCCGTTGTGCAGGAGGAACAACTAGTAACACCAATAAAACAAAACACACACATCAGAGGTCTCAGACGGCCATCCCGGTCCCAGACCAGTTTATTGGTCCATCACTCGTCTTATTCGCATTGCAGCCAAGGAGACCATAGCTTCTCAAACATTTTAACATTCCCCCTTCTTTCATACACTCCCCGTTCCAGCTGAAGAATACATTTCACCCTTTTAATGTACTCTCCCCTGGTCGGGGGGTCTTTTTTAATCCAGGACCTGGCGATTACCTTTCTTGCCGCATACAGCAGCCTAGCAATGACAATTTTCATAGTATTTTCCACCCCAAGCTCCTCAACATATCCCAATAGGCATATCACTGGTTCCCTGGGGAGGACACACCCATATGTTCTTCCTATCTTGTGGATAACCTTAGTCCAAAAGGAGACCAGTCTCGGACAAGACCACATCATGTGAAAAATACCTGCGTCAAATCCCTGACACCTTGGACACTCCGAATTCCTTTTCAACCCCATTTTAAACATCAGTAAAGGAGACCTATATACCCGGTAATCAGTTACTTTATTAGCACACTATTTGCAACGCATCCGTCACATGCGTCACACAACGCACTGTGACGGATGCCTAACAACGCAAGTGTGAAAGCAGCCTAATGTGTGCGGGTGGCGGAGTGCGTGGAGCTGGGTGGGCCCATGGCACTGAGGACGTCAGTGCCGGGGTCTGCATGGCTGGGGACAGGTGACTGTGTGTTCGCTCAGTGTATACCTGCGGAGGGCGGAGTGCGGGGGGCGGGCTTAGCAGAGCGGGGAAGTGTTCTGTCGGCCTGTAGTTTGGGCTGTTCAGTTAGGCTCCTTGCACACGTAGCCAGGGTAAATATCGGGTAACTAAGCAAAGCGCTTTGCTTAGTAACTCGATGTGTACCCTGGTTACGTGTGCAAGGAGCCTTAGCTGAGCCGTTAGTCGCAGGCTCTTTAGCGTACGCTCTGTGGTGACGGTTGTCACTGTAATGACGTCATTTTGGAGCAAGACAGACAGACAGAGGCAAATATATAAATATAAATATATATATATAGTGAGGTAGCACGGTCGGCTGCGCAGCAGAAGACACGGGATCCAGGCATTAAGGTTCACAGCGCACGGTTTTAATGTCCAAACAAAAGTCCATCACAATACATGTGCCTCCCCAGCAGAAAACTCAGGGAGTTCTGTTCACTCCCTCACACCCGGCACACCTGCCCTTGTTCCTGATTCTATTTAACCCTCCCTTCAGCCTGTAGGGAAACAGCATTAACCCTATAGTGGATTTACTTTCTATCATGGAGTGAGCACAACCGGGGCGAGACATACCGGCCGTCATAGATAACCCCGGTCACAGTCTCACATACCCCCCCCCCTCAGTTCAAGCGTGCGGGGTTGAACTCCAGCCATCAAACACGGGCCGCGGGACAAGGCATCGGCGTTGCCCTGCAACCTACCGGCCCGGCGTTCAACCGTAAACTGGAAGTTCTGCAGAGAAAGGAACCACCGGGTAACCTGGGCATTCCGTTCCTTGGCGGACCTCATCCAGACCAGTGGAGAGTGATCCGTCACCAAGCGAAACTGCCGTCCCAGCAGGTAATAGCGTAGGGACTCCAAGGCCCACTTGATCGCCAGGCACTCCTTCTCCACTACGCTATAATTCCGCTCGGGAGGGGTGAGCTTCCTACTTAAGAAGGTGACGGGGTGTTCCTCCCCCTGAACCACCTGAGACAGCACTGCCCCCAGGCCGACCTCCGAGGCGTCAGTCTGTACAATGAACTCCTTCCGGAAATCAGGGTTGACCAGAACGGGCTGTCCGCACAGGACCTCCTTCAGGGCCCGGAAGGAGTCCTCGGCCTGCGGAGTCCAGCGCACCATGACGGACTTCTTGCCTTTGAGAAGGTCCGTCAAGGGGGCTGATAGTCCCGCAAAATCCTTTACAAACCTCCTGTAGTACCCCACGATACCCAGGAAGGCCCTAACCTGCTTCGTGGTCAGGGGTCTAGGCCACTTCTGGATCGCCTCAACCTTGTTAATTTGGGGCTAAATCACTCCTTGGCCTATCACGTAGCCCAAGTAGCGGGCTTCCGTGAGTCCCAATGCACATTTCTTGGGATTGGCTGTCAATCCGGCTGTTCGAAGCGCGTCCACCACCGCTTGTACCTGTTCCAAGTGGGTCTGCCAATCGGAGCTGTAAATAATGATGTCATCCAGGTACGCTGATGCATACGCCTGGTGGGGTTCCAGCACTAAGTCCATCAACCTCTGGAACGTGGCCGGAGCGCCATGTAACCCAAAAGGCAAGACAACATAGTGGAAGAGACCCTCCGGCGTAACAAAAGCGGTTTTCTCCTTGGCGGACTCCGTCAGTGGCACCTGCCAGTACCCCGTGGTCAGGTCGAGCGTGGTGAAATATCGCGCCTGTCCCAGCCTATCAATCAGCTCATCCACCCGGGGCATGGGGTAGAGATCGAACTTGCATATTTCGTTCAATCTCCTAAAGTCATTGCAGAACCTTAAGGAGCCATCGGGTTTTGGTATTAGGACAATCGGACTAGCCCATTCACTCCGGGATTTTTCGATGACCCCCAGGCGTAACATTGTCTTTACTTCCTCCGATATGGCTTGTCGTCGAGCCTCCGGTACCCGGTATGACTTCAGGCGTACCTTCAGGTGGGGCTCGGTGACAATATCGTGTCGTATCAGACTGGTCCTACCGGGCAGCTCGGAGAAGACATCGGGGTTCTGCTGAACCAACCGTCTGGCCTCTCGCCTCTGTTGCTTGGTGAGGGCTTCTCCAATCCTTACTTCCGGTTCGTCCTCTCCGGAGGTCGCTGGAGCCGGATGTGAACGACCCGAAGAGGAGGGAGGTGGGGAAAAAACAGCCATCAGGCTTTCCCGTTCCTGCCAAGGTTTTAAAAGGTTGACATGGTATATTTGTTCAGGTTTCCGCCTACCGGGCTGCAATACTTTATAGTTAACCACCCCGACTCTTTCCTTTATCTCGTAGGGGCCTTGCCACTGAGCCAGGAATTTACTCTCCGCCGTGGGGATTAATACCAACACCCGATCCCCGGGGTTAAAGGTCCGCACGGTGGCTTGTCTATTGTAGCGGCCGCTTTGCATGGCCTGAGCCTCCTGTAAATGCTCCTTCACAATTGGCATGACCGCGCTTATGCGGTTCTGCATACCTAAAATGTGTTCGATCACACTTTTATGGGGGGTGGGCTCCTGCTCCCATGTTTCCTTTGCCAGGTCCAACAATCCCCGGGGATGTCGCCCGTATAACAATTCAAAAGGCGAAAACCC